>NC_056745.1:942980415-943025415 GCF_019279795.1 Protopterus annectens
TGTTCTGAGAGGTATTTCCACTTACCTTCTGCGAAGAGCCCCCACACCTCCATAATGTCCCCCTCACAGGCAAGGAAAAGGGGCAAGGATCACATGAAGGACTTAATTACAGCACTGTGTTGCTATGGGATTGGCTAATGGAAAGACAACACAGCTGCTCTGGATGCAAATAGCAAGTGGGAGACACCAATTGGTGCACAGGCCATCACCTGCTCATGAGCATTACCTACAAAAGGCAAGCTGCTGCTTATGCAAAACAGGTCTGTACCCATCTACACAAAGACAAACTGTGACTAAACAAACCTAAACATTTGCATTATTCTGAGGAAACTCTAGAAAACTATAACAGCTATGTCAATCAATAAAGCATGTAATGGAATGCAGAAGGGGGATGCAATAATGTGAAATAAGGAGTTAAACACTAGGTTGCAACAAGGCTTGCTGGACTCACATGTTGCTGTCTGGCACCTATGGCCATTCCTTATGGCCCTGTCTGCAGTGACATAGATGACAGCTCTGGCCCCTGAGCCACCCCAGCAAAGGTCAGCTCATGTATGACTACTACTGCAGTGTTGTTGTCCAATACTGACTGTGACACTGCTAGGGCAGCTACCTGGGATGTTGTAAAAATTCATATGTCACCTGTGAGTGCTACTATGATACATATGCTTGTCTTACAAATATAAGATACTTATATAGGGTATCTGCATAGTAAACAACTGGTGCAGAAGTGTGTGTTGAACTGTATGTGATGTACTGAACTCATACCTTTCAACTGCCCAGACTGTTTCAGACTAACCACATGTTTGCCTCATATTTGTAGACAATGCTTCAAACAGTTGTGTACTGTCTGGCAAATCACTGGCAACCCAGTAAAGACTGAAGTCATATCATAATAGAATACATTTGAATGTCAAATGTCATATCCTGCGGAGTATTCCTGTAAATGCAAAACCATATTTGCTAGCAACTAAGTGTCTTACAGCTTGATTTATAAATTGTCATTATTTTCTGGCCTTTGCCCACCATTGATGTGTGCCTTTGTGCAGATGTCTTGCTCTAACGGTAGCTAGGAGTCTTAGCATGAAACTCATGTCATTGCAAGAGTACCTTGTCCTGGAGGATGCTGACATTTGTGCAGTCACTGACACCTGGTTTGCAGCTGTGGAGTGCACACTAACCTTGCCAGGTTACCCATCCCACCATATGTTTATACCCCAAATGAAGGACTGCAATGTCACAGGAGGTGGAGTTTTAAACATTATCATACACATACACACCTCCAGGGTGGCCAAACAGTATGATGCACAGGAGACATCCCAAGTGAAGTTAACTGTTGACAGAACACCTTCTCAAATCATAGCTAGCTACAGACCTCCACTGAACACTCACTACACATATCTGGACTTGCTTGAATCTGTCAATAGTCAACTGTCTACTCTGCTCCTGGGTGATTTTAACTTCCCAACCATAGTGTGCATGACCTATTCTACCTGAACATGAATGCACAGAGATTTCTCGGCTTTGTCTATGGCGATGCATTGGATCAGCTCATCAACACTCCTACGACAGGTGGAAATGTCCTGTGCCTGGTCCTAACCAACATGAGTAGCCACTGTAGCACTCCTATAGTGTCATCCCCCTTGGTATTATCTGACCACATAGCCATCACTGTTGAGATCACCGTCTCTCCTGCCCCCCCCCCATCAGGGTCAAACAAAATAAACTTTACAAAAATGACTATAAATCTCATCACAGCAGGTAGAAGTAGCTTTACAGCCACTGTCCCATCAGTTGGAACTAGCAGTAGTGTACAAGCCCACACACAGTACTATGTGAGCACCTACATAGCTGTATGGACTCAGCAATACCTGACAGGACAACATAATCTCCCTCAAGGTAAGGTAAGCCTCTGTGCTGGACAGTAGCAATACACAAATACCATAATAAGTGGAAATAATTGCAGGCCAGTGCCAAGTAGGAGCAGGTGCCTAATTGGAAGCAATGTCACCTTGGTCTGAACAAGCAAATAAGGTCACAGTTGAATTACCCTAAGGCTATCTTTGAGTACAAATTGGGCACATCTGTCAAGGCCAATCAGTAGGCCTTCCACACATATGTTTACAATCCCAGAAGCAGCACCCATATCTGCTCTGTAGTGGTGGTCAATAACACCACATACGGCTTAGATATAGCCAACCTGCTGCAGGCAGGTTAAGTGTAAACATCACCCCCTGTCCCCCATCGGTACACATGAACATACACAGCACCTGCCCCCCTCCCCTCATTATCAGGAAGCAGGTCTGTAACCTGCTCAAAGGCAACAGACAGAAGTCTCCATAGGCCTGATACCATTCCTGGCTGCATCCTACATGAACTCAGGCTTGAGCTCTCAGCTCCATTACACACTGTAGTCAACCAAAGCCTGTGCACCAGTGTCATCCTATATACAAAGGTGGAGCAATCCACTGACCCAGACAATCATATGCACATCAGCCTAACTAGCCTGATCTGCAAGGGCAGGGAAGGCAATATCAAGGACCTTATAAACAGGGAAATCGGCAACTTCAAAATGCTTGAGGCCACACAGTGTTGTATTCTCAAAGGGAGATCAGGCCTATTAAACCTGGTCAACTTGTCTGAAGTGGTCAATAAACACAAAGACAAGGGGAAGATGGTGCACACTGTCTACCTTCACCTAGCCCAAATCTCTTGCAATAATCCCCAGGCAGCCATGATACAAAAGCATACAGAGCTAGGCATCAAACTGTATGTTAACAGATGAGTACCTAACTGGCTCAATGATAGTACCCTCTCTCTGTCAAAGTAGTGGAAAGCACCTCTAGTAGTAGGCCCTTACAGAGTGGTGTACCCCAAGGATTGGTCTGGATTATAAGCTGGCCACTGTCTTACATTCCCCTACTGATGTGAACATCCTCCAAGAGGCCCTTACCCAAATTAATGACTGGTGCAAGAAGCATTTCCTCAAACTGAATGCCAGAAGATAACCAAAAGGACAAACAGTTCAACACTTGTAAATTAACAAACCACCATAGTAAAGGAAAACCTTCATTCGGTCTGTATACAGTCTTTATTCACCATAAATCCAGAAAAGTTGAACTAAGCGCTTTCACCCAAAATTATCTACTGGGCTTCATCAGAGTTCACCAATCATACACAACTTACATTTTTAAACATAACATCAATTAAAAATTAGTGACCAATTAATTCTAAACCAATGGTTGAACAAAGTCAGTCATTTGACTGATAATTGGATCATCACAAATGCATTAACCTATTTATTAATATAAATTACACATAGAAACAGCAATAATAAAAAAAAAAATCAGTTTTGAACAATAATGTTTAAAACTAAAAATTATTATAGTGTAGTAACTTAAAAATATTAAAAAGTTAAAATGTTAAAAAGTTGAAGGATCGTTTGTTTTTTGAAATACTAATTAGATGTAAAATATATTAACACAAAATTAGAGGGTATGTTTTGTATTTCAGAATACTAGATATTGAAATACGTTCATTTATTCCGGGTGTTCTTGTTGCATCTAATCTAAGTTGCCACAAACACTCTCTCACTTCGAGTAAGGCTTTGGCATCACCACCTTTCTCTTCTCCAGGCACCCTGTCTATAATGAAAAATATATATATATTTTTTAAATTTTGACATACCTAAAGTGCACTAGTGTCTTTCTTATTTTTTATGTTTCTCACATGTTCTAATATACGGAGCCTTAATTTTCAGATGGTCTTACCTACATAGAAAGTAGGACAGTTTAAACAGGTAACCACATAAGCAACCATGTCTGTGTTACAGTTGCAATAAACCAGACACTTCAGTGACCTAGTGTAGTTGTTAATACTAACATAAGGGCCGTCATTAATGTAGTTACATGTGCTGCAAAAACCCCACTTACTCATCTTTGACCTACTTGTCACAGTTCTTCTTTCAAATACATTTTTCAAATTTGCACCTCTACTGTATGTAAATTTGGGTACATGCCCCAAATGCACTTTCAATTCTCCACTAAACACAGCATCCCAGGTTGTTTACATAATCTTTTTGATGTTTGGAGCTGTCTCATTGTATTTTAACACCATAGCTTCCTTCATGTTTACTTCACTAGTAACCCTTTGGGAATACTGTCTTTCACTATGAATGGATCCCATTGGATCTCCTTTTAAAATAGGTTGAAAACCCTTATTTTTTTATTTGTTACCTCCATGTAAATCTTAATAAGTACATCTTGGGGGTAACCCTTATCTCTAAACATTTCCATTAATTTACACATCTCTTTTTCAAATTTGTCATCCTCACTAACCAATCTCGATAGTCTCACCATCTGCCCTTTCATGATATTTTTCTTTTGGAAAAATGGATGGCAACTATCAAAATGCAAAAAAGAATTGGAATAAGCTTTTTTACGAAATATATTAGAACATATTACTCCTTCCTTCTTGTACAATAAAAATATCCAAAAATTCACAGGTGTTACTGTTTGTTTCATGTGTGAATTTCAAAAAAGTTGTGGTGTTGTCTAAATATTCAACAAATTCATGTACCTCACTTGTATCTCCCTTCCAAAAAATTAAAATATCGTCAAAAAAACGTAAACATAACTTTATTTTGGACATGTAAATGGAAGGGAATACTTGTTTTGTTTCCCACTCCGCCAGAACAATGCTGGTATAAATGGGTGCACACCTGGCATCCATTGCCACTCCCTTGGTTTGCTTAAAAAAGTCACCTTCGAACAATATATAGTTGTTCGATAACACCATCTCCATTAACTCTGATAACAACCCCCTCTTAACCGTGTGTAATGTACTATATTTTCTTAGGCTGTTACCAAATTATTCCAATCCTATATTGTGAGGAATGACTGAAAAAAGATTAGTGATGTCAATGGTTACAAATATAAATTCTTCATTACATTTTTTTGTCCCTTATAATTTCTAAACAATGCCACAAGTCTCTTAGTATATGTGGTACCTTGTTAACCAGTTCTTTACAAAGTACCTCTACATTGGAGGCTAAGGTCCCTATCTTGGAGCCAGCTACCACTACTATTGGCCTAAATGGTGGTTCCTGAATATTCTTCTGTATTTTGGGGATACTGAAAATCGATGGTATAATAGGCATGTCTACCATCAGATATTTATATTCTACTTCATTGATAATCCCCTCAACCAAGAATTCATATAGTAACTGTAATAAATATAAACGCTCAGGAGCAACCCAGCACAGAACCAAAAGCTCAGCATATATCTATGCACTCGAGGTATAGTCTCTAACTATATATTATTATAGTATTATATATTATATATGTAGTATTATAGTATTTGATATAAATTCCAACAGCAGGTAGATAAAATCCAGAGGCAAAGTAAAAATAATATCCTTTTATTCCAGAGACATGTGAAGGTAAGCGCTTTCGCCAAGAGGCTTTGTCAAACCTTGAACAAACAGAGTGTAAAATCACCTACTACTATATATCTAGTTGGTAATTAGCTAATTGATACCAGTCAAGTCAGCACTCCTCTTAAAGTCATAGGCTGAACACTGTCAAGTGCATTTAAAAATGTATCATAGCAAATAAGCATATTAAAACATTACATCCATATGGATAAAATTCAAAGATGAATGAGTATGTAACACAGTTACCATGATTAAAAATATATACATATTGACATGTAAAATAAATATATATCACAGAACATAATTTTAGACACTGGTATACTAACCCCATGATTTACCTAACTACCAACTTCCAATTTTTCAAGACAGGTTTCTGGGGAATTTTATCATTTAACCCTGGACTGGCATGTGCCTTAAACTGTATTATCCATTTAACTTCCATTCTTTCTGTGTGATTCCTGACATCTCCACCCCTGATACTAGAATGATTCATTTGAATCACCAAGAAACAAAATGTATGTCCTGTCCCTACTTCAAGAATATGTATGGATGGGGGGCGTGGCCAAGGATGAACACAGGATAGCAGCAGGTTTCTTCAGCTCCACCAATTTCATTACACTGACAGGAATTAATTACTTAAAAAATTAATTTTTGAAATAATTTTCTTTCTAAATATGTTTGTTTTATATAGTTCTTGAACTATATCTAAAAAAGAAAGGAAATCTTAACAATATTCCTGTCAGAAACCACTGTGGAAATTTTCCTGTCAGTTTATCAGTCTGAAATGAGTTCCAGTAAGACAAATTCTCAAGACTCCAGCATCAAGAAAGAACTTCAGTCTCTGATAATTATAATCCAGCAACCTACTGATAAAATGGATAAAATGGATACTAAAATAGACACCTTCATAGAAAAAACTACAAAACAAATAGACCTGTTACATACAGACCTGCAACAACAGAAGAACCAGATGACAGGCATAGAAGAAGCTGTGAATGACATGGAAAATAGAATCCAAGAAGAGGAAATCAACATTGAGTTTCTGCTGAAACAAAATACACATTTACAAACAAAGCTGGATGACCTGGAAAATAGATCTAGGCACAATAACATTAGGATTTTTGGACTGCCAGAAAATATTGAAGGTAACAATATTACTTCCTTTTTAACAACTTGGCTCCCTAAAACTTTAGACTTACCAGAAGCATTCTCTTTTGGTATCGAAAGAGCACATAGATCTATAGCTAATACTAACTCTAACAAAAAT
This sequence comes from Protopterus annectens, assembly GCF_019279795.1. Taxonomy (NCBI): domain Eukaryota; kingdom Metazoa; phylum Chordata; order Ceratodontiformes; family Protopteridae; genus Protopterus; species Protopterus annectens. Next base: position 942,987,117 of record NC_056745.1, read on the forward strand.
ATCCTAGATCAGTTATAGTTAGATTTCTATCATCTTTGATAAAGAGATGGTTCTTAAATCTGCTTGGGCTAAAGCTCCTGTTAAGATTAATGAGACAACTGTGCGTTTTGACAATGACTATTCTTCCATGGTAATAGCTAAAAGAAAAGTTTTTCTGCCACTAATAAGGGAGCTTAAAAAGCACAGTTTAAAACATACCTTCTGTTTCCTGCCAAGCTTAAAATCTTCCTTCCTGATGGTCCTAAGGTTTTCGATGATTTAGACTCTGCTTTACTGTTTGTCAAAGAAAAAAGGATTTTGGATAAAATAGAAGAAATGGAATGGGCTAGTTCTTCATTAAAGAGATTGGCAACTGAAGCTTCGTGGAAGACTTCAGAGAAGAAGAAGAGACTAAAAACAAATGATTTGTTATATGTTTTTCTCTCTCATCATTTTAGTTCATTATTAATCTTTTTGAATATAGTTACTGCATTTCCAGAAAGCCACAAATATTTTGGGAAAGATTTAATCAAAGTTATTCTCTATGTGCAAAGAAATGTTTTGTTTCATAACCAGTCAAAATACCTGAAGATTTAATGGCAAGCTGTGATTCAATTTGTTTCTCTTTCTGAAAAGAAGTAAGGTTAGTAATTTGATACATTTTTTATCTTTACCTTTTTTCCTTCTCCTTTTATTATTTTCTTTGTTTAAACAATGACATTCTATTTAGATTATGTAGTGGGTAAAGGGTGGGGGAGGGCAGGGAGAGAACAGTAATGAAAATATCATTAATAGAATAATAACATATTTATTCCTTGTAAAAGTTTTTATAAGTTCTTCAAATGCTATTTCTAATTATACTTTCCTGATTATACTGCTTATGCCTGTTTGTAAATAATCTGTTATGCTTTAACTAATAATAATCAGAACTAAATAAGAGTAAATAATATGTTTTATTTTTAACTCTATTAATATAAACAGTAAGTAACACAGTAAGTAACATTCCATTGTATATACTTCTTACAGCTTTCTCTTACATTTTTTTTATTTCTGCCTCACTCCTTTTATTTTCTACTCTTTTCTTTTCTTTATTAATATATAGAAATGCTTTTGATTGTGTGGGCACAGTGAATAATAGGATTTGTATGAAAATTGAGTTGGGAGAAGAATGTTGAGTTTTATTGCTTGTTGGTAATTTTGGGCTTAATTTCACTTACATAGAGGCTGTAATGATCTGTGGAATACATTGTGAAGGTTTTGTCATGTTTAGATGCATTTACACTGCTAAATGAATGTTTGTCACTAGTTTTTAATAAGTTTCCCGCCAAAATGTTAAGAGAGACAATCTGAGATGTGGGCTGTCTCATGCACAGTGTTCATGAGTTACTTCAGAAGTTTCAGCTCACAGAATTCTCACAGAGAAACTGAAAGCAGTTAGTATAACCTTTGACATAGTTATCACACTGACACACCACAGATTCAGGAAAATACTCTATTCATAAAATATGTCAGTTATAATGTTTTGTTTCATAACCAGTCAAAATATCTGAAGATTTAATGGCAAGCTGTGATTCAATTTGTTTCTCTTTCTGAAAAGAAGTAAGAGGCTGTAATGGTCTGTGGAATACATTGTGAAGGTTTTGTCATGTTTACATGCATTTACACTACTAAATGAATGTTTGTCACTAGTTTTTAATAAGTTTCCGCCAAAATGTTAAGAGAGACAATCTGAGATGTGGGCTGTCTCATGCACAGTGTCCATGAACTACTTCAAAAGCTTCAACTCACAGAATTCTCACAGAGAAACTGAAAGCAGTTAGTATAACCTTTGACATAGTTATCACACTGACACACCACAGATTCAGGAAAAATACTCTATTCATAAAATATGCCAGTTATAATGAGTCTAAATGATGTAGTTTCTTGTAGTAAGTAAATGTCTTATTTTAGAAGGCATAGAAAATGAAACATTTATTTAAATGTTTTTGAAAATCTACTTAACAGCAGCATAATAATCTGTGTTAAAAGTTGTGTTCCAAACATATACTTTACTATAACTCATTTAATTCATCTGATTGACAAGCATAAATAATCTTATAACTCTATTCTGGAAGAAATGTCATGTGATATATTTTAAAGCAGTAGGTTAGCATGATTGTAAAATCTGGTTACTAAAATGTGTTTGCTGTGCATTATTTTGTATAAAGCAGACAGATTTATTCTAGGGACAGCAAGTAGGATAGTGCTCAACAAAGACACAACTCAGTGAGATCATATATATATATATATATATGTGTGTGTGTGTGTGTGTGTGTGTGTGTGTGTGTGTGTGTGTGTGTGTGTGTGTGTGTATGTATGTGTATGTGTGTGTGTGAGTGTGATGGCTTTTTTTTTATATAATAATGCAAGTGTTTCTGAGAATCTGCATAACTATCCAATATGATTTATAATAATTTCTATGAATACAATATTACTCTATTGACAAAATGAATGTTTGCCACAAGTTTTAATAAGTTTCCCGCCAAAATGTTAAGGGAGACAATCTGGGATGTGGGCTGTCTCATGCACAGTGTCCATGAACTACTTCAAAAGCTTCAACTCACAGAATTCTCACAGAGAAACTGAAAGCAGTTAGTATAACCTCTGACCTAGTTATCATACTGACACACCACAGATTCAGGAAAAATACTCTATTCATAAAATGTCAGTTATAATGAGTTTAAATGATGTAGTTTCTTGTAGTAAGTAAATGTCTTATTTTAGAAGGCATAGAAAATGAAACATTTATTTAAATGTTTTTGAAAATCTACTTAACAGCAGCATAATAATCTGTGTTAAAACTTCTGTTCCAAACATATACTTTATTATAATTCATTTAATTCATCTGATTGACAAGCATAAACAATTTTATAATTCTATTCTGGAAGAAATGTCATGTGATATATTTTAAAGCAGTAGGTTAGCATGATTGTAAAATCTGGTTACTAAAATGTGTTTGCTGTGCATTATTTTCTATAAAGCAGACAGATTTATTCTAGGAGAGCAAGTAGGATAGTGCTCAACAAGGACATAACTCAGTGAGATCAGATAAATATATATATATATATATATATATATATATATATATATATATATATATATATGTGTGTGTGTGTGTGTGTGTGTATGTGTATGTGTGTGTATGTATGTGTGTGTGTGTGTCTGTGTGTATGTGTGTGATGGCTTTTTTTTTTTTAATAATGCAAGTGTTTCTGAGAATTTGCATAACTATGCAATATGATTTATAATAATTTTTATGAATACAATATTTTACTCTATTGACAATAATGAGTTTAAGTAAATGCTCATATACAAACAATTCAAGATTTTTTTTTTGGAAGCTGTTAATAGTATTCACATGACAGAAAATAGATGCAACTTAATATATGTAATGTCTGAATCATATTAGCCAAAGTTTTTGATTTAAATGAATGTTAGAACCTAATTTTCTCTCCTCTTGATTTCTAACATCAAGATTATTTGAATGCTATTTGAATACAAGTGTTATATATTACATAGATCTATATAGTAGTATGAACAGTTTAAAAAAAAAAGTTTATTTTAGTTTATATGATGCTGTTTTACCAAATGTGTAGTTTTGTCTTGACAGATAATTGAATTGAAAACTGTTAACCTCAGTTAAATATAACTAGTATTAAATTGATAAGGTGGTAGCTGAGGTACTGCTGCTTAGGGTAGGGGGTTAACTTGAGTAGCAAATAGTACTCTAAGTTGGAGTTTTCAACTCCAGGCTGGATGCAAGGTTTAATCCTTACATTATTTTCACTTGTTCATTGTTATATGTATATAGTTTTGACATCCACAATATATTTTGTATACTCATTGTCACTACAAACAAAATTGAATCCTATACAAAATCCCATAAGAGATTTAATAAATACAGCTATATTTAAAGGTACACCTAAAAGAGGAGATGTAACATTATTTATCTTGTTATTTGTTATTTCGATCATAAGATTCTTGAGTTTTAAAAATGCCAAATGACATCTTTAAAAGGAATTTCTTTAAACATTAATGGATTGAATAATCCGTGTAAAAGGGCAAGCCTAATAAGATACATTAATTTACACAAGGCCAATCTAGTCTTCCTGCAAGAAACCCATCTCTTGCAAAAAGATATTGATAAACTAGCCACTAATAAGTATACAGTATTGGTTAGTTCAGTGCACACTCAGAAAACAAAGAGGAGTGGCTATTTTATGGAATAAAAGTATGCCCATTCCTAAAACCATTAAGTCTTTTCAGGATGACAAAGGAATGTTTTGTATGGTTACAATACAAATTAATGGGAAGACTTACACTTTAATTAATGTATATTGGATATCTGGAATTGGTATTAATACAGTGAAACATCATATTGATAAGATCATATCATTCTCTATAGGGGATATTATTTTAGCTGGTGATTTTAATTGTATACTACATGAAAGTGATACTACCACTATAAGGAAAAGAAGAATTACATCTAATGCAAAACATTTAAATCATTTTGCTAATTCTTATCATTTGAATGATATTAATAATCAGATAGATTCAAAATCATTACCATACACCTTTTTTTCTAACAGATACAAAACTTATTCAAAAATAGATAGGGTCTTTATTTCTAACCAGATGGTAACAGATTTAATTAATTCCAAAATCATTTCATGTCCTATATCTGATCATAACTCAATTGTTTTTGATTTCATGATAAAAAATACTCATAATGTTCAGATCAAAAGGATACCAGCATACTTAACTCAGCTAAAAGACTATAAAGAATATATACTTTCAGAAGTACAACATTTTCTAGACATAAATAATACTCCTGAAGTCTCCATTGTCTATGTTTGGGATGCCTTAAAATCATATCTATATGGACAAAGTATCAGATGGTATAATAATAAAAGGAAATCTATGGATAAGGAATTGTTAGATATTCAAAGTAAATTAGACTCTTATAAACATAATAATAAAGAAAATATTATGGACAAGAAAGTTATTGAAGAAATAAACAAACTAAATGAGAAATACAAAGAAATTTTAACTCATAAAGTTAAAATAACTTTAGAGAAATACAAGTTTTTGTCTTATTCAATAAGCCCCAAATACTTACATAGACTTAAAAATAAAACAAAAAGATTGAATAAACAAAACCATATCAAAGAAATCTTTTCTCTAAGGAAAAAGAAGAATGTTTCTAGTATACCAGAAATACTGGATGAATTTAGAAATCACTTTCACAAGATTAACCATAACAACATTAACATGGAACCTAAAGATAAAATAAAGGAGTTTATAACCACAAACATGAATAAAAAGCTTAATAAACAACAGATTAAACTATTAGACAAGAGTATTTCATATACAGAAGTTATTACACAAATAAATAAGCTTAAATCAAACAAAGCACTGGGTAATGATGGTATTATACCAGAGATATATAAAATCCTTTCTAAAACTACATATTCATTAATACATAAGGTTTTTATTTTGGCCCAAACTGAGTTAATAACCCCCCCATCTTGGCAATATACATTTATTTCACCAATTTTAAAACCTAATAAAGATCCAACTAGATGTTCTTCATATCGACCCATCTCATTACTTAATGTTGATTATAAAATGTTTATGAGTATTTTTGCTGATAGATTGAAGACAATCATCCCGGCATTATAGATATAGATCAGACGGGCTTCATTGTAAATAGAAATACTTTTGATAATATAAGAAGAACTTTAACATTAATTGATTTTGCAAATAGGAAAAAGAAAGATTTAACACTTATTAGTCTTGATATAGGTTCAGCATTTGATTCAGTAAGTTGGGACTATCTGTTTACCTTACTGAAATGCACAAACTTCTCTGATGCATTTGTAAATTTAATTGAGCATTTATACAAAGGAACGCTGGCTTATATTAAGGTAGGAACATATGTTTCACAAAAATACCCATTCTTAAAGGTACAAAGCAAGGATGTCCACTTTCTCCACTATTATTCACTTTAGTAATGGAGCCTTGGGCTAATTTGATTAGAAACAGTACTGACATAGAGGGTTTTGAAATAGACGAAAATACAACATCAAAATTCAACTTTTGCAGATGATGTTCTAATTACATCAGCAGGATCTAATTCTTCTATGCAGTCTTTATTTGATAAAATGATGAATTTTAAAAGTATTTCTGGTTTAATATTCAATGAAGAAAAACTAAAATACTACCTATATATACACGAAAAAATATTCTCATTAGTGATTTTACTAAATATGTACCCAATTCAGGTCAGATAACTTATTTAGGTATAATACTATCTAAAGATATTAAATCTATTATATATAATAACTATAATACCTGTTTTCTTAATATACAAAATCTTTTAATACCTGGAATAATATGTTTTTACTATGGAGGAGAGACTTACAATTATTAAAATGATAATATTCCCCAAGATTTTATACTTAATACAATCAATAATACTTTCACCTACAAAAATAATTATCAAGAGACTGTATACACTAATGTTAAATTTCTTATGTGCACCTAATAGACCTAGGCTTGCATTAAAGAAACATACTAATAGCTGGTCTCAAGGGGTATTTCTTTTCCAGACTTTAATTTATATATTATCTCTTCTATTATAAAAGTTATTACTTTATTAATAGATCAGTCATATATCGCAAAATGGAAAGATTATTGGGAGCTAATTAGTATGCACTTCATGAAAATCTCCTTAACACATAAAAATATGATTGTAAATAACTCCATGTTGTGGTTGCTAAAGGAATTTTGTACTTCACCTATTACACCTAAACATATGGTTTGTTACCCATTAAATATTATTATTAGTTATCGTAACTTTATATTCATGCACCCTAAGTATAGGGAATGGAATTTTATTGTATTCCTATAATGTATACTCAGGGCATGCTTATGTCATCTACTTCTGAAGGAGCTCATTTAGCTATAGATAATGATCTAAAGTACTGGTATCAGCTGATATCTGATAATAAAGTTAAAAATCTAGATTTCTTAAAACAAGAATTTGATCTAAGAGAAACTTGCTGGTTAGAGGTTCAGATCTTTAGACAACATCTCATTGATAGAATAGATCTAATGTCTATAACAGTTAAAGAATCTATTCCAAAACTGATTGATTACTTGATATTAAATTTACAGCATAAAGTTTCTGATAAAGGTAAACTTTCATATATACATAAAATTATCAGACAAGAAACTTTTACAGTGTAGATTCATACTGGAATTATTTCACCTCTATTAATGGGGACCCACCAACTCAACAAGATAAACAATATATATTGGAATCTGCTTATAGAACTACATCTTCCATTGTCTGGAGACTTTATACATGGAAATTTTACATAGATCTTTTTATACACCTTTGATGATGAATAAAATAAATAATAAAGATAATCTATGTAAGAGATGTAATGTAGAAATTAATGCTGACTGGGCTCATATGTTTTATGACTGTATGAAGTTGAAAGAATACTGGAAGTCAATTAATGAATTTTTGCAGCGTTGTTTTACAGAAAATTTCATTATTTCAAAGTCTCTTATATTATTCAACACACCTGTACCTCAATGTGTTAAAACATTAAGCTTCCCTTGTTATGGTCTATCCTAGCAGTGGCCAGGAAAATAATTACTAGAAATTGGATTTCAGATACACCTCCTTCGTTCAATGAATTTAAAAATGTTATGAATATAATGTGCCATATGGAAATAAGCACAATTAGAATGAGAACAACTAGAAAAACATCATATTATATTGTATGGGATAATTTACAAAATTTGTTAAAAAAATTCTAATTTCAATAGCACGGTATTTTAGTTTAATTAATTGATCTGATTGTAGTGGATGTCTTTGTAAATACTTTAGTTGTTTTGTTGAATATTATAATAATACCTATTTTTAATTACTTGTATAAAATTGTTATGATATTTCTCTTATATGTTAAAACAATAAACCTGTTTTGAAAAAAAAAAGAATATGTATGGATAGGGCATTTGTATTGGAACGAATGCGTATCTGGTAGAGATGTTCTCTGATACGATCTTTAAGCCTCCTATCAGTTTTGCCTACATAAAACGCAGGGCAACGTGTGCATATTGCTAAATAAACTATGTGTTCTGAGTTACAGTTGGCCACTACATTAAACTGATAACACTGTGTGGTCACTGGGTGTACAAACATATTATGTTTAAAAATGTAGGGACAGTAGTTACAGTTGTTACATGAAAATGTACCAATTCTACTGGGATGTCTTGGAACCATCTGCTCATTGGAATAACAAAGCATTCTATGCATATTCTTCTTATTTCTAAAAATAAATTGGGGATTTTCTCCCACTATTTCTTTAATTAATGGTTCAGTCATCAGGATTTGCCAATGTTTACAAATAATGTCCCTGATGTCTCTAAAATCATAAGTATAAAACATAGAAAATTTCTGGATAGTTTTAGTTCCATTACCTAAAACTACCAGACTGGAAGGTGCATTATACGATCTACTACCAAAATCAGAAAAATAAGGGCTGGCTCTCTCATTTCTGTATTCTTCCATACTCTGATAGATATTATCTATATCTTGTGCATTATATGATCTGTGTAGTAACCTTCCTTTCAAGTTCATAAGCTCTTCATTGTACCCTTCTCATGTTGGATTTAATCTAGACGCTCTAAAGGCCTGTCCCTTAATAATATTATCAAACACAAACCTAGGATGCATCCTCTGTCTGTGTAACAGGGTATTCCTGTAGCAGGACTTCCCATAAATGCCTGTATTGAGTTGCCCACTACTCAACCTCTCTATATGGACATCTAGAAAATTGATGCTACTAGTTGAGTCCTCCATTGTAAACTTGAGGTATTCTGTAAGTGTATTAATTTCTTCATAAAAGAGATACAATTCTCTCTTACTACCTGTCCATTAAATGAAGAGGTCATCTACAAACTGTTTATAAAAAATTACATACTTCTGATATCTAGGTAAAATAAAAAGATGTTCTCTTTCCCACATAGCCATAGTATGTAAATTTGGGTACATGCCCCAAATGCACTTTCAATTCTCCACTAAACACAGCATCCCAGGTTGTTTACATAATCTTTTTGATGTTTGGAGCTGTCTCATTGTATTTTAACACCATAGCTCCCTTCATGTTTACTTCACTAGTAACCCTTTGGGAATACTGTCTTTCACTATGAATGGATCCCATTGGATCTCCTTTTAAAATGGTTTGAAAACCCTTATTTTTTTATTTGTTACCTCCTTGTAAATCTTAGTAAGTACATCTTGGGGGTAACCCTTATCTCTAAACATTTCCATTAATTTACACATCTCTTTTTCAAATTTGTCATCCTCACTAACCAATCTCGATAGTCTCACCATCTGCCCTTTCATGATATTTTTCTTTTGGAAAAATGGATGACAACTATCGAAATGCAAAAAAGAATTGGAATAAGCTTTTTTACGAAATATATTAGTACATATTACTCCTTCCTTCTTGTACAATAAAATATCCAAAAATTCACAGGTGTTACTGTTTGTTTCATATGTGAATTTCAAAAAAGTTGTGGTGTTGTCTAAATATTCAACAAATTCATGTACCCCACTTGTGTCTCCCTTCCAAAAAATTAAAATATCATCCAAAAAACGTAAACATAACTTTATTTTGGACATGTAAACGGAAGGGAATACTTGTTTTGTTTCTCACTCTGCCAGAACAATGCTGGCATAAATGGGTGCACACCTGGCATCCATTGCCACTCCCTTGGTTTGCTTAAAAAATTCACCTTCGAACAATATATAGTTGTTCAATAACACCATCTCCATTAACTCTGATAACAACCCCCTCTTAACCGTGTGTAATGTAATATATTTTCTTAGGCTGTTACCAAATTATTCCAATCCTATATTGTGAGGAATGACTGAAAAAAGATTAGTGATGTCAATGGTTACAAATATAAATTCTTCATTACATTTTTTGTCCCTTATAATTTCTAAACAATGCCATGAGTCTCTTAGTATATGGGGTACCTTGTTAACCAGTTCTTTACAAAGTACCTCTACATAGGAGGCTAAGGTCCCTATCTTGGAGCCAGCTACCACTACTATTGGCCTAAATGGTGGTTCCTGAATATTCTTCTGTATTTTGGGGATACTGAAAATCGATGGTATAATAGGCATGTCTACCATCAGATATTTATATTCTACTTCATTGATAATCCCCTCAACCAAGAATTCATATAGTAACTGTAATAAATAGGAGCAACCCAGCACAGAACCAAAACTTCAACATATATCTATGCACTCGAGGTATAGTCTCTAACAGTGATAGTATTTGATATAATTTCCAACAGCAGGTAGATAAAATCCAGAGGCAAATTAAAAATAATATCCTTTTATTCCAGACACATGTGAAGGTAAGCGCTTTCGCCAAAAGGCTTTGTCAAACCTTGAACAAACAGAGTGTAAAATCACCTACTACTATATATCTAACTGGTAATTAGATAATTGATACCAATCAAGTCAGCACTCCTCTTAAAGTCATAGGCTGAACACTGTTGAGTGCATTTAAAAATGTATCATAACAAATAAGCATATTAAAACATTACATCCATATGGATAAAATTCAAAGATGAATGAGTATGTAACACAGTTACCATGATTAAAAATATATACATATTGACATGTAAAATAAATATATATCACAGAACATAATTTTAGACACTGGTATACTAACCCCATGATTTACCTAACTACCAACTTCCTATTTTTCAAGACAGGTTTCAGGGGAATTTTATCATTTAACCCTGGACTGGCATGTGCTTTAAACTGTATTATCCATTTAACTTCCATTCTTTCTGTGTGATTCCTGACATCTCCACCCCTGATACTAGAATGATTCATTTGAATCACCAAGAAACAAAATGTATGTCCTGTCCCTACTTCAAGAATATGTATGGATAGGGCATTTGTATTGGAACGAATGTGTATCTGGTAGAGATGTTCTCTGATACGATCTTTAAGCCTCCTATCAGTTTTGCCTACATAAAACGCAGGGCAACGTGTGCATATTGCTAAATAAACTATGTGTTCTGAGTTACAGTTGGCCACTACATTAAACTGATAACACTGTGTGGTCACTGGGTGTACAAACATATTATGTTTAAAAATGTAGGGACAGTAGTTACAGTTGTTACATGAAAATGTACCAATTCTACTGGGATGTCTCGGAACCATCTGCTCATTGGAATAACAAAGCATTCTATGCATATTCTTCTTATTTCTAAAAAGAAATTGGGGATTTTCTCCCACTATTTCTTTAATTAATGGTTCAGTCATCAGGATTTGCCAATGTTTACAAATAATGTCCCTGATGTCTCTAAAATCATAAATATAAAACATAGAAAATTTCTGGATAGTTTTAGTTCCATTACCTAAAACTACCAGACTGGAAGGTGCATTATACCATCTACTACCAAAATCAGAAAAATAAGGGCTGGCTCTCTCATTTCTGTATTCTTCCATACTCTGATAGATATTATCTATATCTTGTGCATTATATGATCTGTGTAGTAACCTTCCTTTCAAGTTCATAAGCTCTTCATTGTACCCTTCTCGTGTTGGATTTAATCTAGACGCTCTAAAGGCCTGTCCTTTAATAATATTATCAAACACAAACCTAGGATGCATCCTCTGTCTGTGTAACAAGGTATTCCTGTAGCAGGACTTCCAATAAATGCCTGTATTGAGTTGCCCACTACTCAACCTCTCTATATGGACATCTAAAAAATTGATGCTACTAGTTGATTCCTCCATTGTAAACTTGAGGTATTCTGTAAGTGTATTAATTTCTTCATAAAAGAGATACAATTCTCTCTTACTACCTGTCCATTAAATGAAGAGGTCATCTACAAACTGTTTATAAAAAATTACATACTTCTGATATCTAGGTAAAATGAAAAGATGTTCTCTTTCCCACATAGCCATAGTATGTAAATTTGGGTACATGCCCCAAATGCACTTTCAATTCTCCACTAAACACAGCATCTCAGGTTGTTTACATAATCTTTTTGATGTTTGGAGCTGTCTCATTGTATTTTAACACCATAGCTCCCTTCATGTTTACTTCACTAGTAACCCTTTGGGAATACTGTCTTTCACTATGAATGGATCCCATTGGATCTCCTTTTAAAATGGGTTGAAAACCCTTATTTTTTTATTTGTTACCTCCTTGTAAATCTTAATAAGTACATCTTGGGGGTAACCCTTATCTCTAAACATTTCCATTAATTTACACATCTCTTTTTCAAATTTGTCATCCTCACTAACCAATCTCGATAGTCTCACCATCTGCCCTTTCATGATATTTTTCTTTTGGAAAAATGGATGACAACTATCGAAATGCAAAAAAGAATTGGAATAAGCTTTTTTACGAAATATATTAGTACATATTACTCCTTCCTTCTTGTACAATAAAATATCCAAAAATTCACAGGTGTTACTGTTTGTTTCATATGTGAATTTCAAAAAAATTGTGGTGTTGTCTAAATATTCAACAAATTCATGTACCCCACTTGTGTCTCCCTTCCAAAAAATTAAAATATCGTCCAAAAAACGTAAACATAACTTTATTTTGGACATGTAAACGGAAGGGAATACTTGTTTTGTTTCCCACTCCGCCAGAACAATGCTGGCATAAATGGGTGCACACCTGGCATCCATTGCCACTCCCTTGGTTTGCTTAAAAAATTCACCTTCGAACAATATATAGTTGTTCGATAACACCATCTCCATTAACTCTGATAACAACCCCCTCTTAACCGTGTGTAATGTACTATATTTTCTTAGGCTGTTACCAAATTATTCCAATCCTATATTGTGAGGAATGACTGAAAAAAGATTAGTGATGTCAATGGTTACAAATATAAATTCTTCATTACATTTTTTGTCCCTTATAATTTCTAAACAATGCCACGCGTCTCTTAGTATATGGGGTACCTTGTTAACCAGTTCTTTACAAAGTACCTCTAGATAGGAGGCTAAGGTTCCTATCTTGGAGCCAGCTACCACTACCATTGGCCTAAATGGTGGTTCCTGAATATTCTTCTGTATTTTGGGGATACTGAAAATTGATGGTATAATAGGCATGTCTACCATCAGATATTTATATTCTACTTCATTGATAATCCCCTCAACCAAGAATTCATATAGTAACTGTAATAAATAGGAGCAACCCAGCATAGAACCAAAACTTCAACATATATCTATGCACTCGAGGTATAGTCTCTAACAGTGACAGTATTTGATATAATTTCCAACAGCAGGTAGATAAAATCCAGAGGCAAATTAAAAATAATATCCTTTTATTCCAGACACATGTGAAGGTAAGCACTTTCGCCAAAAGGCTTTGTCAAACCTTGAACAAACAGAGTGTAAAATCACCTACTAGTATATATCTAACTGGTAATTACCTAATTGATACCAATCAAGTCAGCACTCCTCTTAAAGTCATAGGCTGAACACTGTTGAGTGCATTTAAAAATGTATCATAACAAATAAGCATATTAAAACATTACATCCATATGGATAACATTCAAAGATGAATGAGTATGTAACACAGTTACCATGATTAAAAATATATACATATTGACATGTAAAATAAATATATATCACAGAACATAATTTTAGACACTGGTATACTAACCCCATGATTTACCTAACTACCAACTTCCTATTTTTCAAGACAGGTTTCAGGGGAATTTTATCATTTAACCCTGGACTGGCATGTGCTTTAAACTGTATTATCCATTTAACTTCCATTCTTTCTGTGTGATTCCTGACATCTCCACCCCTGATACTAGAATGATTCATTTGAATCACCAAGAAACAAAATGTATGTCCTGTCCCTACTTCAAGAATATGTATGGATAGGGCATTTGTATTGGAACGAATGCGTATCTGGTAGAGATGTTCTCTGATACGATCTTTAAGCCTCCTATCAGTTTTGCCTACATAAAACGCAGGGCAACGTGTGCATATTGCTAAATAAACTATGTGTTCTGAGTTACAGTTGGCCACTACATTAAACTGATAACACTGTGTGGTCACTGGGTGTACAAACATATTATGTTTAAAAATGTAGGGACAGTAGTTACAGTTGTTACATGAAAATGTACCAATTCTACTGGGATGTCTCAGAAACATCTGCTCATTGGAATAACAAAGCATTCTATGCAAATTCTTCTTATTTCTAAAAAGAAATTGGGGATTTTCTCCCACTATTTCTTTAATTAATGGTTCAGTCATCAGGATTTGCCAATGTTTACAAATAATGTCCCTGATGTCTCTAAAATCATAAGTATAAAACATAGAAAATTTCTGGATAGTTTTAGTTCTATTACCTAAAACTACCAGACTGGAAGGTGCATTATACCATCTACTACCAAAATCAGAAAAATAAGGGCTGGTTCTCTCATTTCTGTATTCTTCCATACTCTGATAGATATTATCTATATCTTGTGCGTTATATGATCTGTGTAGTAACCTTCCTTTCAAGTTCATAAGCTCTTCATTGTACCCTTCTCGTGTTGGATTTAATCTAGACACTCTAAAGGCCTGTCCCTTAATAATATTATCAAACACAAACCTAGGATGCATCCTCTGTCTGTGTAAGAAGGTATTCCTGTAGCAGGACTTCCCATAAATGCCTGTATTGAGTTGCCCACTACTCAACCTCTCTATATGGACATCTGAAAAATTGATGCTACTAGTTGATTCCTCCATTGTAAACTTGAGGTATTCTGTAAGTGTATTAATTTCTTCATAAAAGAGATACAATTCTCTCTTACTACCTGTCCATAAAATGAAGAGATCATCTACAAACTGTTTAGAAAAAATAACATACTTCTGATATCTAGGAAAATAAAAAGATGTTCTCTTTCCCACATAGCCATGACCAGGATGGCATAGCTATTGGCACAGGATGTGCCCATAGCTATGCCATCCTTCTGCTTATATATGTTATTCTTAAAAGCAAAAAGGTTATTTTCCAACACTATTTTCAATAATGTACATATCAATGCAACCTTAGATGTAGTAAAATCAGAGTACTGTGTAAGAAATACTTGTATTTTCTGCAAACCTATGTGGTTAGGAATAACCATAAATAATGATTTAATGTCCAGTGTGACTAAAAAATACAGAAGATAATCATCTACTGATTTCATTTTGTCATATAAATCTAATAAAAATTGTTTTGTGTCTCTGAGTATGATTGAATTATTATCTATTAACGTCCTCAAAGACTTCTCAATAAAGACCGATATGGGTTCAGTAGCCCAGCCTCTACCAGCCTCTACCTGCAACTATAGGTCTCATGGGAGGGTGTAAGGGATCCTTATCCTTATGTATCTTGGGTAGACCTGGTCATGGCTATGTGGGAAAGAGAACATATTTTTATTTTATCTAGATATGAGAAGTATGTGATTTTTTTATAAACGGTTTGTAGGTGACCTCTTCTTTTTATGGACAGGTAGTAAAAGAGAATTGTATCTCTTTTATGAAGAAATTAATACACTTACAGAATACCTCAAGTTTACAATGGAGGACTCAACTAGTATCATCAATTTTTTAGATGTCCATATAGAGAGGTTGAGTAGTGGGCAACTCAATACAGGCATTTATAGGAAGTGCTGCTATAGGAATACCCTGTTACACAGACAGAGTATGCATTCTAGGTTTGTCTTTGATAATGTTATTAAGGGACAGGCCTTTACAGCGTCTAGATTAAATCCAACACGAGAAGGGCACAATGAAGAGCTCATGAACTTGAAAGGAAGGTTACTATACAGATCATATAACGCACAAGTTATAGAAAATATCTATCAGAGTATGGAAGAATACAGAAATGAGAGAGCCAGCCCTTATTTTTCTGATTTTGGTAGTAGATAGTATAATGCACCTTCCAGTCTGGTAGTTTTAGGTAATGGAACTAAAACTATCCAGAAATTTTCTATGTTTTATACTTATGATTTTAGAGACATCAGGGACATTATTTGTAAACATTGGCAAATCCTGATGACTGAACCATTAATTAAAGAAATAGTGGGAGAAAATCCCCAATTTCTTTTTAGAAATAAAAAGAATTTGCATAGAATGCTTTGTTATTCCAATGAGCAGATGTTTCTGAGACATCCCAGTAGAATTGGTACATTTTCATGCAACAACTGTAACTACTGTCCCTACATTTTTAAACATAATATGTTTGTACACCCAGTGACCACACAGTGTTATCAGTTTAATGTAGTGGCCAACTGTAACTCAGAACACATAGTTTATTTAGCAATATGCACACGTTGCCCTGTGTTTTATGTAGGCAAAACTGATAGGAGGCTTAAAGATCATATCAGAGAACATCTATACCAGATACGCATTTGTTCCAATACAAATGCCAAATCCAAACATATTCTTGAAGTAGGGACAGAACATACATTTTGTTTCTTGGTGATTGAAATGAATCATTCTAGTATCAGGGGTGGAGATGTCAGGAATCACATGGAGAGCATGGAAGTTAAATGGATACTACAGTTTGAAGGACATGCCAGTCCAGGGTTAAATGATAAAATTCCCCTGAAACCTGTCTTGAAAAATAGGAAGTTGGTAGTTAGTTAAATCATGGGGTTAGTATACCAGTGTCTAAAATTATGTTCTGTGATATATATTTATTTTACATGTCAATATGTATATATTTTTAATCATGGTAACTGTGTTACATACTCATTCATCTTTGAATTTTATCCATATGGATGTAATGTTTTAATATGCTTATTTGTTATGATACATTTTTAAATGCACTTGACAGTGTTCAGCCTATGACTTTAAGAGGAGTGCTGACTTGATTTGTATCAATTAGCTAATTACCAGTTAGATATATAGTAGTAGGTGATTTTACACTCTGTTTGTTCAAGGTTTGACAAAGCCTCTTGGCGAAAGCGCTTACCTTCACATGTGTCTGGAATAAAAGAATATTATTTTTATTTTGCCTCTGGATTTTATCTACCTGCTTTTGGAATTTATATCAAATACTATCACTGTTAGAGACTATACCTCAAGTGCATAGATATATGCTGAACTTTTGGTTCTGTGCTGGGTTGCTCCTGAGCGTTTATATTTATTACAGTTACTTTGTACTTTCTTGGCTAAGGTGCATTTATCCCTTGGTTTGTGATGTGTTTATTTTCAGTTTACAAGAATTCATATAATTGCCAATCTATTTTGGCATATGCTCGATACACATCATATTTAGAAACCCTTAGGTATGTTTCATCATCATTTAGTACATGTCCAAAATAGAGTTATATTTACGTTTTTTGGATGACTTTTTAATTTTTTGGAAGGGAGACACAAGTGAGGTACATGACTTTGTTCAATATTTAGACAACACCACAACCTTTTTGAAATTCACACATGAAACAAAAAGTAACACCTGTGAATTTTTGGATATTTTATTGTACAAGAAGGAAGGAGTAATATGTTCTAATATATTTCGTAAAAAAACTTATTCCACTTCTTTTTTGCATTTCAATAGTTGTCATCCATTTTTCCAAAAGAAAAATATTATGAAAGGGTAGATGGTGAGACTATCAAGACTGGTTAGTAAGGATGACAAATTTGAAATAGAGATGTGTAAATTAATGGAAATGTTTTGAGATAGGGGTTACCCCCAAGATGTACTTATTAAGATTTACAAGGAGGTAACAAACAAAATAAATATGGGTTTTCAACCTATTTTAAAAGGAGATCCAATGGGATCCATTCATAGTGAGAGACAGTATCCCCAAAGGGTTACTAGTGAAGTAAACATGAAGGAAGCTATGGTGTTAAAATACAATGAGACAGCTCCAAACATCAAAAAGATTATGCAATCAATCTGGGATGCTGTGTTTAGTGGAGAATTGAAAGTGCAATTGGGGGGTGTACCCAAATTTACATACAGTAGAGGTACAAATTTGAAAAATGTATTTGAAAGAAGAACTGTGACATGTAGGTCAAAGATGAGTAAGTGGGGGTTTTGCAGCACATGTAAATACATTAATGATGGCCCTTATGCTAGTATTAACAACTACATTAGGTCTCTGAAGTGTCCGGGTTATTGCAACTGTAACACAGACATGGTTGTTTATGTGGCTACCTGTTTAGGCTGTCTTACTTTCTATGTGGGTAAGACCATCCGAAAATTAAGGCACTGTATATTAGAGCAATTTAGAGACATAAAAAATAAGAAAGACACTAGTGCACTTTATACACACAGTAAGGTATGTCAAAATTAAAAAAATATATATTTTTCGTTATAGACAGGGTCCCTGAAGAAGAGAAAGGTGGTGATGCCAAAACCTTACTCAAAGTGAGAGAGTGATTGTGGCAACTTAGATTAGATGCAACAAGAACACCAAGAATAAATTAATGTATTTCAATATCTAGTATTCTGAAATACAAGGCACACTTCATATAATTTTGTGTTACTATATTTTGCATCTAATTAGTATTTTGAAAAACAAATGATCCTTCAGCTTTTTAACATTTTAACTTTTTAATATATTTACGTTACTACACTATAATAATTTTTAATTTTAAACATTATTGTTCAAAACTGTTTTTTTATTATTATTGCTGTTTCTATGTGTAATTTATATTAATAAATAGGTTAATGCATTTGTGAAGATCCAATTATCAGTCAAATGACTGACTTTGTTCAACCATTGGTGTAGAATTAATTGGTCATTCATTTTTAGTTGATGTTATGTTTAAAAATGTAAGTTGTGTATGATTGGTGAACTCTGATGAAGCCCAGTAGATGATTTTGGGTGAATGCGCTTAGTTCAACTTTGCTGGATATATGGTTAATAAAGACTGTATACAGACCGAATGAAGGTTTTCCTTTACTATCATGGTTTGTTAATTTATGAATGCCAGGAGTTGCATCATCTTCCCTGCTCTGGTAGATGTCATCCACATTGATTATGACAGTAATAATGTACTTAGCATGCAATCAGGTGTGAGGGAGTTGTGCACCAAGGTTGGTAGCAACCCGGCAGTTTCCCACTGTGTGAGCACCATTGTACGAAAGACTGTCTACATGGCCCAGCTCACAAATATGGTTATGTCAACCAGGAACTAGGAGGCCACAACATCCCTTTATTCCACCCTTATCAGACTCATTACTGGGTACAATAGGTCCTTTGGCATGCACCTTGCCAAGCAAATGAAGCAGTTGCACAGACCACAGAGGTTCCTGACAAAGCAAATCCAGGGTCTGCAACACCTATCCTATACAGATAGGCTGAAAGCCCTGTCCCTGTACCCATTCTCATACAGGCTGTTCATTGGCGATCTGTGTCTGGCATACAAGACCATTTCCAAACCATCCTTGATGGTGTTTCTGCATATCCGTAAGGACCTCACATGCGTGAGTGGGGTTTGTCTTATGGATATGCAGAAACACCATCCTTGATGCTGTTTCTGCAAATCTGTAAGACAAACCCCACTCACGCACCATGCATGCAAGGACCTTACCTGGTCTGTGAGATGTATAGTACTTGGCAGGACAGTGTAGTGTCCCACACAATACACTGTCTGTAAAATACACTCCATCCCTATGTCTAGCAGTGTATGTGTATATCCCTCTTGAAGAAGAAACTGGACTACTGCATGGGACATGGAAAATACACCCCTGGGATACCGTGTGTGTCCCAGCTGGACCGAGGAAACAGGTGCTGGCTTTGAAGGGACATGGGCGAAAGTCTGGGCTAGGCTTATGAGGGTATCCGGGCCAATAGCCTGGCATCATCTTATGAAGCTATGCACCTAGTACTTTACATGTTTCCTGTATGTATTGCAGACTGTCCTGCAGTGTTGTCTGAAATTAATCCCTGTGAGCCTGAACTGTGTAGGTACTGCAGTGATAGAGTATTCTCTTGTTCCTTCATTATTTATTATCTCATACTGTTAAACCTTGTCATAATATCTGATCTGTATAGCAGTAAGTCAGCTGTTACAGTACTTGTATATGCACTTGGTCACACTGTATAGCTCACTCCAATAGCCTTGTTCTTGGTCACACTTACCATTCTGCTCATAGGCCCATCACACAAGTAGGATTTGTCACCCTTTGCTGAGGGCCTTACAGTAGCTGTTAAAGAGATGGATTGTGGCAGTGAGAACTAAGGTAAGGTCTGGCCTGAAGGGCCCATTGGTGGCAAAGCTGTGTGTGTGTGTGTGTGTGTGTGTGTGTGTGTGTGTGTGTGTGTGTGTGTGTGTGTGTGTGTGTGTGTGTGTGTGTGTGTGTGTGAGTGTGTGTGTGTGTGTATGTGTGTGTGTCAGCATGCATAATACTACAGGATATTCATTTACATATGTTGTCTTCCTCTCACAGGTGAACATGGGGGTTGATGTCTTTCCCCCTCCCAACTGATGTCAGTGTCTTAGCGGACTCTCAAGATAATGGTGGCCATAGTGAGGCACAGATGGGGTTGTTGGGGCCTGAATCTGTGCCATTGGTTGGTATCCCACTTTCACCCACAATGTCCCCACACACAGTCAATATGCCCAAACATATCCAGTCCCCAGCAGCCACAGATAATGGACAAGTGGAGGGTGGTGGCATGGAACAGGCTAGTGTGATGGCTATGGCAAGTGTGAGTGTAGACACTATCCATAGCCAGAGAGCAGGTGAGGTCACACACAGGCAGATGGACAGGGGTGCTCAATGGAGGACTGCTGCCCATCAAGCCCCTGTCGTAAGTTATCACCAGATGCATGCTACACTCCATCATGGAGGCACAGGCACGTACTGACCTCAACAACAGACAGATGCTCAGGGTCATGAATGCAGCACTTCCTGCCATGCATGATGACCTTCACGGCATTTGTGATGCCATACATCATTTTGCCAATGTCGTGGATAGACGGTGGGGTGAGACATTGTCACTGCTTGAATGTGCAATGTCTGTGCTTGAGCATGCGATGGGAGTAGGGTATCGGCCAGGTGGACGTAAGTCAGCAATATGTTCAGCTGAGAACCCACATGGCCATGCACATTCACAGTCCTGTGCAGACAGTACCACCAACACTACCAAAGGGAGGGTGCTGTCCAAACCACACCAGAGCAGGCCATAGGCATGTGGTCCTGGCCAGTCCCATGAGAGATGCGGATCCAGCAGACTGCAGTCACCATCGGGGAGTAGTACTGCATCTGTCCTTGGGCCTGGCAGTGTCAGTGAGACTCCTGGCAGAACCAATTCCCGCTTCCCTGTTGGGAGATGGTAAACCATACATTCTGACATGTATGGTCCATGGCTGTCCAACATAGCCCTGTGTTGGGTATCCACATGGCTTGATTGTGTGCAGACAAACACTCACACATCTCTATCATAGGCCGGTCACCACCAGACATGCACAGCTCCTCTGCATGGCCCAGTTGAACACCACCCTCCAGACAAACACACACACACACACACACACACACACACACACACACACACGCACACACACACACACACACACACACACATACACGCACACATGATGTCAACCATATGGCCCAACCTAAGCCTCTGGCAATCCCACATCACACCCTGTACATGTGATGATACTTATGCCACAACCCTGTTATCCATGCCATCAATGCAGGGATATGCTCATATGGGTCTGATGCACAGGGTGAATATAGTGTAGTGTAATAATGTAATGCTATGTAAGGTGCTGCCTGCTGGCAATAGTTATGGGTACACATCGAGGTGTATGTACCTTGTTAGACATGATGTATTATTGAGTTAGTACTGCTGGCTGACTGTAGTATCACATGCTGTATTCTGTTTGTGTTCCAGGTGTCTGTGTTTCTGAAGACTGTGGGCCTGATGACAGTAGTAATGATGAGTATGGCAGAGTGAAAACACAATGACCTTTTCATAGCCAAGGTACAGCTGTATATGTACATGTTTAACAAGTGTGCTTACATGCAACAGTGTGTAAGGGACAATTGTGGCAGACAGTGTGACCTTCCACATCCCTTGTCACAGCCAGCTAGCCTTCATACATGTCACCTAGGTGTTCTGTAGGATGGCAGGCTCACACATACAGAGGAGGTTACTTGGGTACTGGCACTAGGTCCCTCACAAGCTTAGCCATTACTTTAACTGCAACAGATTCACCTATCAGCACCTCTTGCCCTTGCCATTTCTGTCCCATCCACTCAACTGTCATGCAGTTGATGAGGTTATGCTCCGCACTGTGTATGACAGGTTTGGAGTATGTATTCCTGACACAGGTCAACCTGTGTTAGTCTAACCTGACAATCACCAGCATGTGTGTTTGCTAACTCATATGCATGTGTGGCCTCTCATGCTGGTAGTGCACACAGAGTCATAGTCCTGGACATGGGACAGCTGTCGAAGGGCTGAGCACAGCCACTACATGCGCAGTCTTATGAACGATAGTGATAGATACATAACACAAATAGCACATAGGTAATGTAGTGTTGCAATGTCTGCCACTACTATTCAAGTGGGTGACAACTGCAGGGGCTGTTAGTATTGCCAGCTGTGGGTTCAGAGGTCCTTAACATGGTAGAGCCATCACACACACACACACACACACACACACACACACACACACACACACACACACACACACACACACACACACACACACACTGCTGCATGAGGACATGCATTGAAACATACATGCACATGGAGCTGACACTTCTCAAAGTAGATGACCTACCCATCTATTTATGTACATACACAGTGATATGACTATTGCATGCACCACAGTGGCTTGGTGTTAGAAACTGTGTAACTTTGCTTGTATGGTAGATGACATCTGTATGGGCTGAAACTAGGCTGGCAATGGGGAAGTTCACAGGGTGGAAGAGGCACACAAAATGGTATAGCCAACACATACACACAGTAAAGACAGCTAAAGGGGATGTGCTTACAGAAACACAAACACAGTTACCAATATACATATTAGTAACCATACGTATCCATTTGTATGGACTATTGTGCTACATATACATGACATGCTCCACATAGGTTATATGTGGGACATGACACACAACCTCTTACAACACCTAATCTTGTGAATGCCTTCATGGATGGTGGGATAACCCACCAAAAATAGTGACTGGACTCATCTACTGCTCCTACAAACCTGCACAAGTGATGGAGTGACAGACTTTGTAGCAGCACGATGTGTCAGTCAGGTATGATGTCTGATGCTGGCATTTGTGTCACTATGGTAATTGTGACATATTTGGCAATGATATCACAGGAATGCTCATTCTTAGGGGACACAGATCACATATAGGTTGCAGACATGTGGATATTCCATGTACATCTGTACAGATGAGTGGTATGGGCTGTATAGTGTTCCATGGTGCATGGGAGGTGGATGCCATTAAAAAGCTCTTTAAAGTAATGTCTTGGGTGGGGTGGGTCAACAGACCTTAAAATGGTAATAACCTACACACTTAGCCACATGGGATATGCTTCCTACACTACTATAGCTGTCAGTATTGAAATTAGAATCCCTACTGATCTAATTATTTGTACTATAGTATTATGCAGTTATTGCACATTCCACAGAGCTTATAGGGCTGATAAGTGTATACAAGTACATCTACGGTTAATGACATCAGTAGAACTTGTAAAGTAGGGTAATGGGAAGTGTACTGGGTAGTACTTGCCTCAAAATGGTATAACCCACACCCCCAGAGGATGTGATTCTCTCCCAAATGTCACACACACACACACACACACACACACACACACACACACACACACACACACACACACACACACCGAGGATATGATTGCTACACACACACACACACACACACACACACACACACACACACACACACACACACACACACACACACACACACACACACACACACACACCAAGGATATGATTGCTACACACACACTCGCGCGCACACACACACACACACACACACACACACACACACACACACACACACACACACACACACACACACACACACACACACACACACACACACACACACAGTATCACAGTTGCCAGTATTGGGTTTAGAACCCCTACCTATTTAGCTATGTATATTACAGTGTTATGCAGTTATCACATGCACCACAGAGCTTACAGGATTTAACAGTATCCTATGGTATATCTAAGGTAAATTATATCAAGACCCCTTGTAAAGTATGGCAATGGGAAATGTAATGGGTGGAAAGGGCATTAAAATACATTACCCTACAAACATGCACCTTACAAACACCTACACACACACTTATACATTCATTTGCCAGAACTAAGTGCAGAATCCCTGCCTATCTAGTTATTTGTACTATACTGTTACTTAGTTATTGCACACACCATGGGGCTTATAGGGCTGAAGGCTGTCCAAGTGTACTTCTAAGGACAATGATATCAGCAGGACTGCTAAAGTAGGGCACTGAGAAGTGTTGTGGGTGGAAAAGTCCTCAAAATGTTTCATCCTACAAACATAAACACTTACAAACACTTTTACACACACACACACACACACACACACACACACACACACACACACACACACACACACACACACACACACACACACACACACACACACACACACTTGCCGGAACTGAGAATGGAACCCCTGCTTATCTACCTATTTGTACTATGGTGTTACACAGTTATCGCACACACTACAGAGCATATAGAGCTGACAACTGTCCAAAGGTACTTGCAAGGTGAATGACATCAGCAGGATTGCTAAAGTAGGGCACTGGAAAGTGTTGTGGGTGGGAAAGTCCTCAAAATACTTCATTCTACAAACACACAGACAAACACTTGTACATACACATTTGCTGTCACTGAGAATAGATCCCCTGCCTATCTAGTTATTTGTACTACACTGTTACATAGTTATTGCATGCACTATGAAGTTTATAGGGCTTAGGCTATTGAAAGGTACTGTTAAGGGGAATGACATCAGCAGGATTGCTAAAGTAGGGCATTGGGAAGTGTACTGGGTGGGAATGGCCTAAAACTGTTTCACTTACAAACACACACACACACACACACACACACACACACACACACACACACACACACACACACACACACACACACACACACACACACACACACACACACACACACAAACAAAGGCAGGTGATGTGATATTATAACCCCCACCGCAGTGCGATTACACAATGGAGCTCACTGTCATGCCAGCACATGCGACTGATTATGACTGGTATGCCACTGTCCACAGCACACCACTCTATGCCATTCAGGATATCCCTGTGTATGACTCACCCTCTGTGCGTGTCTCCTTGTGTCTCTCTTTCTATCACTGTCTGTCTCTCTCTTCTCCACATCTATGTGTGTGTATGCTTGACATATTGTTATATGTTACCCATATATATGTCTGTGTATCACATGCAACAGATGCAGATGTATCACATATGGGCCACCTACAGCTATCTGAGGGTAATCCTGTCTGATGGGTGTGTGTAGAGACAGTTAAGATGTACATAGCTGTCTGTATGCAAAGACATATATGCACAATACAGCTATATAGTCTTATTTGGGTTCTGACATGGGCTGTGGTCGTCTAAGTTTAGGAGCATGCCCAGTATGACCTTCTATAGTAAGAGTGGGACTCCAGTCCAGAGATAGTTGTACTCTGGTCTGGGGTTTTGTGTCCTACAGCCATACCTCTCAAAAGGAAACAGGAGGTTGCTAGAGGTACAGGGTTTGTTTTAGCAGACATTTACTGACATATCTGAAATCTGACACTGGAATATATTGTGTCATTACCTAGTGACAGACATCCTCAGATCACCACAGTGCTTTACCAGAGGAATACAAGATGTATGATGCATAAACCAATATTATGAGCCCAACTATAGACATTCTTGACCAAAAAGGCCAGTTGAGAGGTATGGCTACAGCCAGTTGACTGATGAAGCTGTGTAAACAGTCCGGCAACTTGGTGATATACTGGCTGGGGTTCTCCTGCTTGTGTGGTATTCTTCTTACCTGAAAAGTCATATCCTGGTGTGGTCATACCTCTCAACTGTACTGTTTTTGGCAGATTGTCCAGGTATTTGTCTAGCAGTTTTATCCAGTCTACATAAACTTGTGTTTTGTGGGAAGTTAGTTGCAAATAATTACAGACTTACATTACAAAATAATGACAGACATTAGTGTTTCAGACTTCATAACCTTCAGACAAATCCTGATAATGCAAAACTTGTTATTCTACCAACTTTCTCAAATTGCAAGGGAATATTTACAACATGTGCCTATCATTGGGCCTTTGTCCCACTTTTGTTTATGACATTGTCCAGATGTCTTGCTGTCAGAGATTGAGAGGTATGGGTGTGGATACAGAGTGCATTCTACTGTGCATAAATGTCCATTATATGTGCAGTATATACCATATGGCACTGTGTGACTTCCAGGTATGTCAGTGGTAGAGCAGTACAGAGTACTGTGGTGAACCACTGACAGACAGTTGTGTATAGGTTGATAGGTTAATATGACATTTGTAGGGTATTGGCCCTGAAGCCTTTATAACCCATGCAGATGGGAGTGTAGGCCCATGTTAAGACATGTCAGCACACAGAGCCCCTGTCCGGCAGGAACACAGGTAGAATCACAGGACTATATTTTGTGTTTCCCATGCACTTATACAGGGAGCACATCACTCGAGGTATTGCGGCACTTAGCTTGATGTGGACAGGGTGTGTATTCCACAGATGTGGGAATATATGGGATACATATCTGTCACACCAACAAGCCATACTGATATCACAGACCAGATTGATGCTGCGCCTATGGGTTGAGCGAGTGGGCCTTTGACTTCCAGATGTGCAACAGTCCCATCAAGGCAGGGTGTGGATTGCTTTTTATGCCAGACAGGGGTCAACTCAGCCACCTCAGCAAAGTCTGTGTGGAATGGGATAGAGGGACAGTGTTATTAGTCTATCTGTGTTGGGAAGGTGTTTGGTGGTTGAGGTAAGGCCTTAGTGTTTGCAAGACCCTGGTGTGTGGAGTCTGCATGGTCTGTGGTGTGTACGTTTGTGGAGTTCTCATGTATTTTTGCCTCTGCTATGTCCTTTGTTTGGGTTTTTGTT
Source organism: Protopterus annectens (assembly GCF_019279795.1). Classification (NCBI taxonomy): domain Eukaryota; kingdom Metazoa; phylum Chordata; order Ceratodontiformes; family Protopteridae; genus Protopterus; species Protopterus annectens. The sequence continues at coordinate 943,014,339 of NC_056745.1, forward strand.
TTGTTGTGGACTTCCACTGACATGGGTGTGTGTTGTGTATTTGCAGGTGATGTTTACTGACTCCATACACAGCGTGGCACCTATTTTACTGCACCATTTGTTCTGGTGTGCACATTCTCCATTTGTCTGGTCAGTGGTCCCCCCCCCCCCTTATGTGTGTCTCTTTGTCCGTCTCTAGTCTAGACACAGGCTTTGCCCACAGAGGCTGCTATGTATTTGTAATTCTGATGTGAGCTGGGTAAATGATGTAACATCACACACAAGGTTGTGGACTTCACATCTCTGAGTGTCCCTATTTAGCAGGTTGTCCATCATTGCACCACTACATTTGCTGTGGTCCTCAGATGGTTTGTGATTTTATGTGTTATTATGAGGCTACATGTTGGCCTAGTTGTAGGACAGGCTCATATATGACAGTCAGACAAAGGCACACACATGGGGACTGGGTGTTAACACTGTTGTGCCACACATAGACAGTTTGGAGACCAGTTTGGTATTTGCTTGCTTTCTCCAATGGGTATAGCATCATCTTCCCCACTGTCTACCAGTGATGTCTTGACAAGACCCTTTCTTGCTTTGCAAATAGTTGGCAGACAAATGCAATGTTAGGACAAGCAGAACAGACATACATGGCATACTTGTGCTCCTTCTGTGACAACCTGTCATTCCAGGAGTATGGATGCTGTCCAGTGACATGTTGTCAGTGCTGACACAGTAAGTTAGCAGCCTTTTATGACCTGACAGTACACTGACCTTCAGGTACCGGCTGTCCTACTAGGCACCATACCTATTTAGAGCCAGACATCTGGACAAAGCCATAAGTAATTTGGGAATAAAGGCCTACATATAGGGTCCATTGTTAAATGTTGGCTTTACAAACCTAGAAAGGTGATATAATAATAAGTTTTGCATCAGCATGCATTTTCCTAAAGGGTATGAAGTCTGAAACTACAATCTGTCATTATTTTCTGACTTTAGTCTTTTGTGATTTGCCAGAAAACCACTCTTTCATAATAAAGAAACCATGAATATGATGCAAACCTCTGGACATTCTGTGAAATGTCTGAACAACTGAGGAGTATGCTAGGCACTGTGTAGTTTACTCTGAGTTGTTTACTGTCTATATTTGTGGCCCCCTGTCCCTGACCTGTCCAGCTTTCCTGCTGTAACAGATATTGACATCTGGACAGTGTGTACAACTCCTACCATAGCTGTATTTGACATGCATTTATTTTATTTATTTATTTATTTAACATTTGTTGACCGGGAAAGTCCGACTAGGTTCCACAGATCCTGTTTTCAGCGGAGGCCCGGGGAGAAATGCTCCAGAAGCATGTCTTTAGAATAATATTATAATAATATTTAGCATAATATTTAGAATAATATTTAAATATTTAGAATAATATTTAGCATAATAGTTGGCACTGCAGTTCTTGGAACATGGACCCTGCCAACCACAGTACTGTACCTAGGCCACTAGGACATGACAGCCAGGAGTAAGTGCAGGCCACATACTGACAGTATTGACCACACATATGCATAGCTCATTGAGCCCTGCATATTGTGGACATGCAACAAGTTATCAAGTTGATTGGGACAGCCCTGGGAATGTGTGATCTGCTGCTTATATGCTAAAAACATTGTGTTATGGCATTTCTATGGGAACATGGGTGTTTGTGGGGGGGTACACCTGTCAACTGTCCACATTTGCATGGACGGTACTGATGTTTCCTTTATATTTTGGTTCCATTTAGTATAGTATTGTACCTGTCTTGGAGACTACAGGCATATCACTAAAGACCACAGGTTAGATTGTAATGGGAGACATTTAGGTTTCAGACATCTTACCCTTCAGAGCCTTACTGCAACTGCAGGACCTGCTGTGATATCACTGTGTAAGTCTGTATTGGCTTATTTCATCATTGTCCCCATTTGTGGGCCTTTGCCAGACATTTCTTTATGGTTTCCTACAGCTGACTTGCTGGGTGAGGCTGAGGGGTGAGTATGGGATCCCCCACACTGACATCCATGCATGTGACCTATGACCCCCCCAGTTTGTTAGCCCCCCCCCCATATACTGCAGTGAGATTTGTCACCTAGGGGACTACTACATTCTCTGGGGAAGCCAGTATTGAGCAGACATTTCCTGTTGTCCCACATAGCTGTCAGTTGACTGCTGCTATCCCAGTAGGCCACCTCATTCCCTTGCATGCATGCAGCGATATCATAGCTATGCTACCACAATGTATTACTCCATTCATTTGTTGTTAAGAAGACTGACTTATCTTGTGCCTGTGGCAACTGTGAGGATGGTGCTTGAGCGCTGGCTCTGTCGGATGCATGCAGTACACAGCCTACATATGGTAAGATACAGGAAGTGTGATGTGTGAGTCAGAGAGAGGTGTCAGTCCATGGGCCCTACAGTGTCAGTGTGTGTGTGCTATGTGTTGCCTCTTTGCTAAGGCTGGGGCATACTGGGCATGCCTCTATCTGCTTACAGGAGCAGGGTCAGGGCGTTCCTCCTCTGAGTTCCCCTGTGCCTGTGGGGGCCTTGGCAATGGTGGGGGGCTGTGTGGTCCTTCCCCATGATGTTCCTGCCACAGCTGTTTCCACAGGATCATATTGTGTAGCATACCACATACTATGAACATGTGTGCACATGTGGCTGGAGAGTACTGCTGGGCTCCACCAGATATGTCAAGGCAGTGGAACTGTGACTTGAGTATCCTAAACACACACTCTATAATGCTCCTGGTTTGTGAGTGTGCCTCATTATGGTGTTCTTCAGTATGTTCATGTGTGCATTTCTGATGGGTGTCATCATCCACAGCTCTAGTGCATAGCCAGCATTCCCCCACTAGATGGCCATAAGAGATATCCCCCCTGGCAAATGCCTGGTACAGCTGTGAGGCATGCTAGATGCGGGAGTCGTGATAACTATCAGGGGTGCCAGCACACACATTCATGATAATGTCCTGGGCATTGCACATGACCTGGCAGTTGATGGAGTGATAGTCCTTGCAGTTGACATAGACTCTATCCTCTTCACCGGGTTGTGCCTTGATGCGGATATGGCACCCAATACTTCTGAGTAATCTGCTACATGGTGGAAGAGATGCATATTGCTGGTTCTCTCCTCATGGGTGCTGGGGAAATATGTGTGCTCACAAGCATGTGTGAACTGATAGAGTACCCTGGATGCAGATGCCTGTGAGACCCCCATGATGTCCCCAGTAGGTTTTTGGAAGGCACCTGTAGTTAGTATTCTCAAGGTTACACATACCTTGGTTTCAACTGGAATGGGTTCCCCTCTGTTGGCTCTGAGTCTGAGGTGAGGCCAGCACAGCTCACAGATTTGCTGATTTGCTGAAGTAAGTCCCTGTCCACCCTGTAGCGCTTTGATATCTCCAGATCATGTAGCCCCTGGTAGGTTACCCTGGGTCTGAACACTCTTCTCCTCCTCCGTCTGGGATAGTTGTCAGCATTATCCTCCTCACCACCCTCTGCCTCTAGCACATACTGATGTATCAAAGTGACAGCAACCCCTAACATTTTGTCAGTTAAAATTCCCCCTAGCGTGTAAACGAATGGTGCAGAGTTTGTGGGAAAAAAACACACTGAAAGGTGTTTGCATATTTTATACTGGTGTGCTGCAAATGCTGCCTGTGTGATTGGCTTACTATGATACATTCCATCTACCAGCTATGTTATTTGTACTTGAGTGCCTTTATTCTGCTATTTGCCATTTTTTCCCATTTCCACCCCTTCTAAGCCTCATGGCATGGTGCCCAAACCTGCTGCTTGCATGTAAACACTTCTGCTAGTTCCTGTGTTTTTTTTTTTTTTTGATTTCTGTTGTGTTTAAGCCCTGTGGTACACTGTGCAAACCCCTGCAGCTATAGTAAACAGTATTGAGTAGAAAGAACCCCCCCCCCAAGGATGAGAATATGCTCAGCATTTCTTAAAGTAGCTCAGACGCACTCCCTTGCTTAGCTGTGCTGAGCTAAGTGCAAATAAAGGCATCAGAGCTCCAATGTGCTTATACCAAGCATGGCACACCCCCTTTTCATGTCAGCTGCTTCTCCTGCTTACACTGCAGCATTAGAGTTTCTATATGGTTAGGTGCAGATGGACACAGTCTCCCATTTTGCTACTCAATAAATTTAGCTCATTTGCATTCCCCACTGCCTTAGTCATTTGTTATACCACTACACCAGAGCCTATCTCCTTAGCTACCAGTGTTACCTGTTATTTTTTTGGTTCTGCATGCCACCCACTATAATGGCAAAATTCATATTTCCCTTAAAATTGTCTTTTTACATTTTTTTTCTTATTTTTGGCACAATCTCATTTGCGTGCCACTGCTCTATGCTTAAACGGCCGAAATTGGCCAAAAAAATAAACTTTGATTTTAATAATTTTGCACTGTTTTCCATGCCAATGGCCATAGTTTTGGCCATTGACAAGCCTAATAGTTGTAATACATGCTTTACTTTGAGCTGTCATGCCCCCGTTTTGATTTTTGCAGAAATATACATGGTTAGTAACTGAATACATTTCTGCAATGGACACTGCTCTGACATGGATGCCTGCCTGCTTACTGAATCACTAATTCACCTCATTTGCATGGTTTTCACCAGCAAATGAAGTAATTAGCATTACTCAGTGGTGTCTATATCAGAATAGTGCTTGCAGACTCATGCACACCCCCCAGCCTTGTTTACTGGATCACTCGGCAGCCATATTCTGTACAAAAGCTGCTAATGCTGACACAGAGATTTTTCTTTATTGAATCCAGGCCTATAAATTACATCACAACACAATTTTTCATTTTTAGCTATTATTATATTATTACAAAACTTCATGGTACAGGTGGATATAGATTTATTTTCAACATATATTTGAACTCTTTCACATTTGTAAAACTAAAATACTAACAAATTTTAGTAAAGGAATGAAAGCATTTCATGTGAATGTGGTTTGATATTGGTTATTTAGTTTGTTATTTTTATTTATATTTAACATCTGCACAATGATATATCATTTCAAGTCTTAACCATTTCAATAATGACAATAACATGCTAGAAATAACATTTTCATTATTTTTCTACAACAAGAAAGTAAACTTATGGGTATGTATGACTCTGAGTTTATTTATTTATTCACAGTTTGTTAACTGGGAAAGTCCAACATAAACATTTATCATATCCTCCTTTCCTTTGAATGTGGGTTTAACCAATGCATGTCTTCAATATTGGGGAATTTCTTCAAAATTTAAATGACCTAGTGAATAATAGATATAATGGTATTGCAAGTTCATGCTGAAGTGCTTTCAGGTCATTAGTACTAATTTCTTCTACTGCCTGTGCTTTGTTTGGATCTAGTTTTTGTGTTTTTTTCCCAATATAATCAAATTCAATTTCAGTATCTGAAGTTAACTGGATGTTGCTAGGACAGCAAATCACCCCGTTTGCAGAGGTAGACTGCTTTGCATAAGATTTTGTAACTATATCCATAAGCTGTTATATCTGAGAGTAAATGTTTGAATCTAAAAACAATTTATCTATGTTTTTACTCCTACTACATCTTATTTATCTATAAAATGGTGTTCTAGTATGCTCATTATCTTCATATACATTTTCTTCACATTTTTCATTATCTTGTGACTCATATGTTTAATTTGTCTGTCCAGCTTGTTTACCTCAGTTTTCAAAGTTAAAGTTTGACCTCATTTCTATTTCTTACATTTTTTTATCTTTCTTCTTAATTAGCTATCTTATTATTATGGAGATATATCCTTCTGACTTTGTATATCTTGATCTTGATGTTAAATTAAGTTTTTTTTTTTTTGCATTCAATTTCTCTTTCAAAACTTGTCATTCTCCTTCTGCAGTTGTTCCACTAAATGCATTACTACAAACGGTTTACACAGTGACTGTTTTGCCTTCATATAGTCTGTTATTAATCTTCTGTGCATTGGTTTAGACTTCTGTTTGGCAGAATCATCTAGTAGTAATTTAACCTCTGCATCCATATGATTACTGCACATCAGTGTTGGCAAAACTTGACATGAAGTTACAGTCATTTATTTTATTTTATTTTATTTGACCTCTGATAACTGGAAAGTCTAACCATTTTCCCAAAAATTCTACATCAGATTCAAAAACATTTAAACAGTAATTTCTTAAGGAATACAGAAAATGACTAGTGTATTCCTCTCTTTGGTAGTTTTTTTTAAGAATCTGTGGCATCTAGAACACGTATTTTAAATATGTATTGTCAAATCAATATTATTCCAGTCTGTTTCTGACAAATTTAAGTCCCCAGTTAATTTTATTGTTCCCTCCTGTGTTTCATGCAGGAAATGTATTAATTTCTGTAGGTAATCAGCACTTGACTTTGGTAGTCTCTACACCTGAATAGTTGTTATCTGTTCCAGGACTGTCTTTATTGTCAAATGTAGAAATTTAGGCATTACATAAAAAAAAAAGGTTTATAATCTTAGTAAGGAAGAACATTCACTTCTGAAAGATTTAAGTAGTAACCAAGTGATTAGAATTATGAAACCTGACAAGTGGAGAGGGATAGTGATTATGGACCATTGGAATTATGTTGGGAAAATGTTGGAATTATTATTTATTTAACATTTGTTAACCGGGAAAGTCCGACTTGGAACTAAGCCAGTTTTCAGCAGAGGCCCAGGGAGAAATGCTCCAGATGCATGTCTTTGTAACGTGGAAGGAAACCCACACAAATGCAGGGAGGACATGCAGACTCCACACAGAAGGCACCCCAGCTGAGAATCGAAGAACCTCTTGCTGTGAGGCGACAACACTACTGTTGCACCACTGTGCCATCCACATATAGTCTGGTGGTATTACATAGTGATACCAGGTATATTCAGGTATATTCAGATATCTAGGAATGAAGTACATAAATCGTATAGAAAATTTGATTTAGTTGTGGAAGACAACTTAATGCAAGGGCCTAGAGACAGCACTTTATTTGATATTTTATGGTTGCAAGCCCGATAATTTCATCTTTTCTTGGCATACCCAAGGTCCATAAAAATGTATTAAATCCCCCTAAGGATGACAGTTGTGGTTGTAGATTGTAAAACTTATCCCTTAGCAGTTTTTGTGGATAGAAAATTAAACATTTTCTTAAATTGCATCAGCATATTTTATCAGATTCAAGGAACTTTTTAATCAAGCTCACTAATGAAATTTATACCCCATCTTTATTGTTTGTAACTTTTGACATCATTGATTTATTTTCAGTGACTCTTCACTCAGTAGGACTGCAATGGTTTGAGAATGTACTGACTGTGTGTGAGTTTCTGAAGGGTAATGACCTAAGGCTTTTAGTAGAATATATGGAATTGTCAGTGATTCCTCAATCCGTATGACTGCAATGGTTTGAGAATGTACTGACTGTGTTTGACTTTTTGCAGAGTAATGACCTGAGACTTTTAATAGAATGTATGGAATTATTGTTAGCCAATAATTCTATGTACTTTGAAGGTGAGTGGGGTAGTCATGGGGGCTGTTTGTGCCCCCTTGTTTGCCAGTATAATATTATTCCACTGAAAACAACTGTTTGTGTTTAAATCTGGACACTTTCAACATATTTCTTTTTACTTGTGATTCTTGGATGATATTTTTTAATCTGGAATGGTACAACACACAAACTAGAAGAATACTTGATATCTATTAATAAGAATAGTAATTTTTTTAAAGTTTACCACAATTGTGGATTTAATGAGATTAATTATTTGGACATGAATATTAAAAAGGATTTAGAATGTAGCAAATTTGCCTCTAGGTTATATAGAAAAGAAAATTTCTCAAACTCATACTTGCAGTATTGTAGTGAACACCTTCCTCACCAAAAGAGAAACATAGTCAAGGGCCAATTGGTTAGGGCTGCAAGGATGACATCCTAATAGAGGATTTTGTAGATGAAGAAAGGAAAATGAAGGCATTTTTTTACAGTGTAGTTTCCCATCCCAACTGGTGAGTGGGGTAGTGACAGGTCATGCAAGAATGGGGTACTAAATTCAACCCCTTGTTAGGAATGAAGGAAGATGGGGATGTACCAGCTTTTGGTATAGAAACCAATGATATCGATTATAACAGGTCCTTTATTTTGAAGTTTAAACAAGACACCAAGGAATTTCAGAACATTGTTCCCAAATATTGGAGCATTTTTATCTAAAATGCCGAACAGTTTAGATATTTTCTCAAGGCCACCTATTTTTACATATAAGAGGGGACAAATTTTAAGGATATCCTTGAAAATGGAAATATGACAAGATGGCTAGAGAGAGAATAGAAGACATAAAGGAGCATATAAATGTGGCATATGCAAACAGTGTGCCTATGTAACTGACGGGTACCTACTAGAAATTCCCCAAATTAACAGGACCTTTAAAGCTTACAAATATTTTAATTGTTTTTCTGGTGTGTTGTTTATCTGGCTTATTGTAAAGTATGTTTTTCATTTTATGTCGGGAAAATAAAGAAGGAGTTAAAGTTAAAGTAGATCAGAATCCAAGGGGTGGACATTGGGGAACTTTATTGAAATACTGCAAGCTGCTTTAGCAGTTAAGGTTAAATGCTAGGGCCACCCCTCCCGGGGGTTAAATGACCAAGTCTCCTTAGCACCTGTGCTAAAATTAAGAGCAGCTAAGCTATAAGTGTGTTAGATTAAATAGTTAGGTAATACATCAAGGTTATTCCCAGTTTTCCAAATATTGAATTTTATGACTTCTTATGAATTTTTTTATGATTTTTATTGTCATGTATTTTTACAATATATATCTATGTTATATTTTTATAGGATGTTTTTAGGTGCTGACGTGTCAGCTATCATTCAACATTTTTATAAGTTGTCTGTATAATTGCTCCAACAATATTATCAGTTTAATGTTAATTTATACTCATTATAAAATGGTTTTAAGTGATTGAATTATAAGAGGAAATTAAGTAATTTGATCTATGGTACTGCAGAGCAATTGATTTACACAGTGTTTTTGATTTAGTGATTTAATTCTGATGAAGTCTCAGTTATTGAGACAAAAGTGCTAAACTATTTGGTTCAGCAAAGAAATATTTATGGAGAAGATTTAGTGGTTTACTTTTCTACCTGGGTATTCACCATTCAAGGTACATGATGCTTAGTGGTTCTTTAGCACCTCTGTTGACCCCAACTTTCAATCTCTATTGTCAGTTACACAATCTACAGTATTGGTGTTATTATTGAATATATAATAATCACAGGTCTCATAACAATCTTTAATCCCTACCAGAATGCCTCTGCCTGTTTTTTTTAAATGTCTGCTACAGTAGAAATTTTTATACCCTGATAGAACCAATTTCAAGTCATTGTTCTTTAACCGTGTTTCACAAACAATAACAACGTAAGTCTTGTGAGAATGTGGTAAATTTTACAATAAAGGAAATTATTACTAATGTTCCAAGCATTACCATCCAGCACAGATCCATCAAATGTTGTTATATGTGAACTGTTAGATTTCTGACCTGGTAAAAACCATGTCTTGTATTAGTCAACTATTACACTATATCTGCTGCAAAATGATCTTCCCTTGTCTTGACAAGTGCACCCCATCCTCCCTAAATACACATGTGCCCAAAATTAGTCTTGGATGCTCTACATATTTCCATTTTTCTTAAATTAGCCATTTTTTATGTAGGTATTTACCCAAAAATATTTTCATTCTTGCTGACCTGATTCGCCTTTCTATTATCTTATTTCTGAAAAATAAGTTGTAGCACCCGTAAAAGCCATGTTACCTAAGAGGGCTGTAAGTTCTCTACTTACAGTCTGAGAGCATTTGGGGATCAGAACATTTATACCAAAATGAATAAAAACAGCTCCATACTTCCTTACATTAAGGCATTATAAGGCCCTACTCATGTCTTGTATTTTCACTCCTGGTAAACATAACGGTAGTTGATGTTCATTTTCTGTCTGCAAATGCAAGTATCAGTTCCTCTGATAACTGAATCTCTAATTACTAACATATAATTGCTAACCAGATCTGAGGAATCTCACACTTCTAATTCAATAATGTCTGCTCATTCAGTTAGTACAAAGGAATGATCTTCATCAACATTAGTCTTTTTAATCTTACTGTTTTTCATTGCTTATTTCATTTGCAAACATCCAATTTTTATCCAGCTGTCTTTGTAGTTCCACAGCTTGAGAGATGCTGTTAACTTCAGTCTTTCTCCTCTTTTTGTTTTACAGTAATCCTTTAATTTCAGCATTGGCCTTTTCCTTTAAGCTTGATCCTTCTTTCTGTTTTCTATCTTCTCTGTTGGAAAGATGATGTCGTTTTCTGTAGACTGATTTTTTTTTAATATTGGAATGCTACCATTCTCTATAATCTCTATGTTACATAACAATGCAGTGTCATTTTAACATATATTCTATATGCATTAAAGACATTAATCAGTTTCTTTCTCTTCCTAATTATTTCTTTTGAAGTTCTTTTTTTTATTTTCTTCTACATGCTCTGAATCCTTATATTGCTGAATACTTGCATCCCAAATTCCAAATGTATCATCAGTGGTATCATGTTTAATAGGGGTGAGTGATCTTTACTGACAGTGGACACTTCCTTTCCTAAATGTGTTTTCATTGCACTTTACCTAATATTATTTATCTTATCAGCCTAGTCATTAATATACAAAAAACACAGTTTTCTAAGCTGTTCCAGTTGCATAAGTGCAATCATCATCAGTAAGTCTAGATTCAGTAATAATAATCATACGCAAATCATCCAGCCTTTGACATGAGGAACACAGGTCTCCAATGTTATCAGATGTTAAAGACACACACACACACACACACACACACACACACACACACACATATATATATATATATATATATATATATATATATATATATATATACATACATAAATACATACACATAGAGAATTTATAGACAGATATTCAATACACTGGGCAAGATACTTGTGTTTAGCAAAGCATTAGTGGTATATTCATTTAATGAACCCACTCTGAGCTACAAATGATTAAAAAGT